>NW_028249991.1:0-33276 GCF_964263255.1 Lissotriton vulgaris
AATACCGATCGCGGTGGACGGACCACACCAATCCCCGTCCGCGGCGGTTGAAGTACACCTGAGCCTGCGGCAGGCGGATGGAACCGAAAGAACACCGACCGCCGCGTACGCACATGACCGCGAGAACATCCACTTCCCCCGCGATACCTGCATAGTGTCCGTGTCCGCAATTAGGATAACTCCGCAAGTACCCCGGTAGCCACCGCGATCCACGTCCGCTGCGGTACCAATGCTACGAGAAACCGTGCTCCACAGCAGAAGGCCAACACAAACAACATCCCTACAGATTTGGGCCCAGATCTTTGGACTGGGTTGAATGTGTGACATTGATCCGCATTCGGTCCATCACCTGTTGTGTTTGCATATTCCGCCCCAAGTGCGCTGGGGATGCCCAGACGTGGGTCCCAGGCACTCCACACCACTGGAGTCAAGCTAGCCGGGCTGATGAGAGGTGTTACCTCGAAACCGGTCCGGTCCTCGGATGCTTGATTCCGTTCTGGGAAGGACATGGCTTTTGTAGTTCGGACTGGACTGTTCCCATGGGGCACAGGGTCAGAGCTGATTTGCATATCGCCATTGTCTAACCCAGGGTGGTGTGGAATGCAAAAAAACGATGGATTTGGGCCCAGATCTTTGGACTGGGTTGAATGTGTGACATTGATCCGCATTCGGTCCATCACCTGTTGTGTTTGCATATTCCGCCCCAAGTGCGCTGGGGATGCCCAGACGTGGGTCCCAGGCACTCCACACCACTGGAGTCAAGCTAGCCGGGCTGATGAGAGGTGTTACCTCGAAACCGGTCCGGTCCTCGGATGCTTGATTCCGTTCTGGGAAGGACATGGCTTTTGTAGTTCGGACTGGACTGTTCCCATGGGGCACAGGGTCAGAGCTGATTTGCATATCGCCATTGTCTAACCCAGGGTGGTGTGGAGTGCACAAAAACGATGGATTTGGGCCCAGATCTTTGGACTGGGTTGAATGTGTGACATTGATCCGCATTCGGTCCATCACCTGTTGTGTTTGCATATTCCGCCCCAAGTGCGCTGGGGATGCCCAGACGTGGGTCCCAGGCACTCCACACCACTGGAGTCAAGCTAGCCGGGCTGATGAGAGGTGTTACCTCGAAACCGGTCCGGTCCTCGGATGCTTGATTCCGTTCTGGGAAGGACATGGCTTTTGTAGTTCGGACTGGACTGTTCCCATGGGGCACAGGGTCAGAGCTGATTTGCATATCGCCATTGTCTAACCCAGGGTGGTGTGGAGTGCAAAAAAACGATGGATTTGGGCCCAGATCTTTGGACTGGGTTGAATGTGTGACATTGATCCGCATTCGGTCCATCACCTGTTGTGTTTGCATATTCCGCCCCAAGTGCGCTGGGGATGCCCAGACGTGGGTCCCAGGCACTCCACACCACTGGAGTCAAGCTAGCCGGGCTGATGAGAGGTGTTACCTCGAAACCGGTCCGGTCCTCGGATGCTTGATTCCGTTCTGGGAAGGACATGGCTTTTGTAGTTCGGACTGGACTGTTCCCATGGGGCACAGGGTCAGAGCTGATTTGCATATCGCCATTGTCTAACCCAGGGTGGTGTGGAGTGCAAAAAAACGATGGATTTGGGCCCAGATCTTTGGACTGGGTTGAATGTGTGACATTGATCCGCATTCGGTCCATCACCTGTTGTGTTTGCATATTCCGCCCCAAGTGCGCTGGGGATGCCCAGACGTGGGTCCCAGGCACTCCACACCACTGGAGTCAAGCTAGCCGGGCTGATGAGAGGTGTTACCTCGAAACCGGTCCGGTCCTCGGATGCTTGATTCCGTTCTGGGAAGGACATGGCTTTTGTAGTTCGGACTGGACTGTTCCCATGGGGCACAGGGTCAGAGCTGATTTGCATATCGCCATTGTCTAACCCAGGGTGGTGTGGAGTGCAAAAAAACGATGGATTTGGGCCCAGATCTTTGGACTGGGTTGAATGTGTGACATTGATCCGCATTCGGTCCATCACCTGTTGTGTTTGCATATTCCGCCCCAAGTGCGCTGGGGATGCCCAGACGTGGGTCCCAGGCACTCCACACCACTGGAGTCAAGCTAGCCGGGCTGATGAGAGGTGTTACCTCGAAACCGGTCCGGTCCTCGGATGCTTGATTCCGTTCTGGGAAGGACATGGCTTTTGTAGTTCGGACTGGACTGTTCCCATGGGGCACAGGGTCAGAGCTGATTTGCATATCGCCATTGTCTAACCCAGGGTGGTGTGGAGTGCAAAAAAACGATGGATTTGGGCCCAGATCTTTGGACTGGGTTGAATGTGTGACATTGATCCGCATTCGGTCCATCACCTGTTGTGTTTGCATATTCCGCCCCAAGTGCGCTGGGGATGCCCAGACGTGGGTCCCAGGCACTCCACACCACTGGAGTCAAGCTAGCCGGGCTGATGAGAGGTGTTACCTCGAAACCGGTCCGGTCCTCGGATGCTTGATTCCGTTCTGGGAAGGACATGGCTTTTGTAGTTCGGACTGGACTGTTCCCATGGGGCACAGGGTTAGAGCTGATTTGCATATCGCCATTGTCTAACCCAGGGTGGTGTGGAGTGCAAAAAAACGATGGATTTGGGCCCAGATCTTTGGACTGGGTTGAATGTGTGACATTGATCCGCATTCGGTCCATCACCTGTTGTGTTTGCATATTCCGCCCCGAGTGCGCTGGGGATGCCCAGACGTGGGTCCCAGGCACTCCACACCACTGGAGTCAAGCTAGCCGGGCTGATGAGAGGTGTTACCTCGAAACCGGTCCGGTCCTCGGATGCTTGATTCCGTTCTGGGAAGGACATGGCTTTTGTAGTTCGGACTGGACTGTTCCCATGGGGCACAGGGTCAGAGCTGATTTGCATATCGCCATTGTCTAACCCAGGGTGGTGTGGAGTGCAAAAAAACGATGGATTTGGGCCCAGATCTTTGGACTGGGTTGAATGTGTGACATTGATCCGCATTCGGTCCATCACCTGTTGTGTTTGCATATTCCGCCCCAAGTGCGCTGGGGATGCCCAGACGTGGGTCCCAGGCACTCCACACCACTGGAGTCAAGCTAGCCGGGCTGATGAGAGGTGTTACCTCGAAACCGGTCCGGTCCTCGGATGCTTGATTCCGTTCTGGGAAGGACATGGCTTTTGTAGTTCGGACTGGACTGTTCCCATGGGGCACAGGGTCAGAGCTGATTTGCATATCGCCATTGTCTAACCCAGGGTGGTGTGGAGTGCAAAAAAACGATGGATTTGGGCCCAGATCTTTGGACTGGGTTGAATGTGTGACATTGATCCGCATTCGGTCCATCACCTGTTGTGTTTGCATATTCCGCCCCAAGTGCGCTGGGGATGCCCAGACGTGGGTCCCAGGCACTCCACACCACTGGAGTCAAGCTAGCCGGGCTGATGAGAGGTGTTACCTCGAAACCGGTCCGGTCCTCGGATGCTTGATTCCGTTCTGGGAAGGACATGGCTTTTGTAGTTCGGACCGGACTGTTCCCATGGGGCACAGGGTCAGAGCTGATTTGCATATCGCCATTGTCTAACCCAGGGTGGTGTGGAGTGCAAAAAAACGATGGATTTGGGTCCAGATCTTTGGACTGGGTTGAATGTGTGACATTGATCCGCATTCGGTCCATCACCTGTTGTGTTTGCATATTCCGCCCCAAGTGCGCTGGGGATGCCCAGACGTGGGTCCCAGGCACTCCACACCACTGGAGTCAAGCTAGCCGGGCTGATGAGAGGTGTTACCTCGAAACCGGTCCGGTCCTCGGATGCTTGATTCCGTTCTGGGAAGGACATGGCTTTTGTAGTTCGGACTGTACTGTTCCCATGGGGCACAGGGTCAGAGCTGATTTGCATATCGCCATTGTCTAACCCAGGGTGGTGTGGAGTGCAAAAAAACGATGGATTTGGGCCCAGATCTTTGGACTGGGTTGAATGTGTGACATTGATCCGCATTCGGTCCATCACCTGTTGTGTTTGCATATTCCGCCCCAAGTGCGCTGGGGATGCCCAGACGTGGGTCCCAGGCACTCCACACCACTGGAGTCAAGCTAGCCGGGCTGATGAGAGGTGTTACCTCGAAACCGGTCCGGTCCTCGGATGCTTGATTCCGTTCTGGGAAGGACATGGCTTTTGTAGTTCGGACTGGACTGTTCCCATGGGGCACAGGGTCAGAGCTGATTTGCATATCGCCATTGTCTAACCCAGGGTGGTGTGGAGTGCAAAAAAACGATGGATTTGGGCCCAGATCTTTGGACTGGGTTGAATGTGTGACATTGATCCGCATTCGGTCCATCACCTGTTGTGTTTGCATATTCCGCCCCAAGTGCGCTGGGGATGCCCAGACGTGGGTCCCAGGCACTCCACACCACTGGAGTCAAGCTAGCCGGGCTGATGAGAGGTGTTACCTCGAAACCGGTCCGGTCCTCGGATGCTTGATTCCGTTCTGGGAAGGACATGGCTTTTGTAGTTCGGACTGGACTGTTCCCATGGGGCACAGGGTCAGAGCTGATTTGCATATCGCCATTGTCTAACCCAGGGTGGTGTGGAGTGCAAAAAAACGATGGATTTGGGCCCAGATCTTTGGACTGGGTTGAATGTGTGACATTGATCCGCATTCGGTCCATCACCTGTTGTGTTTGCATATTCCGCCCCAAGTGCGCTGGGGATGCCCAGACGTGGGTCCCAGGCACTCCACACCACTGGAGTCAAGCTAGCCGGGCTGATGAGAGGTGTTACCTCGAAACCGGTCCGGTCCTCGGATGCTTGATTCCGTTCTGGGAAGGACATGGCTTTTGTAGTTCGGACTGGACTGTTCCCATGGGGCACAGGGTCAGAGCTGATTTGCATATCGCCATTGTCTAACCCAGGGTGGTGTGGAATGCAAAAAAACGATGGATTTGGGCCCAGATCTTTGGACTGGGTTGAATGTGTGACATTGATCCGCATTCGGTCCATCACCTGTTGTGTTTGCATATTCCGCCCCAAGTGCGCTGGGGATGCCCAGACGTGGGTCCCAGGCACTCCACACCACTGGAGTCAAGCTAGCCGGGCTGATGAGAGGTGTTACCTCGAAACCGGTCCGGTCCTCGGATGCTTGATTCCGTTCTGGGAAGGACATGGCTTTTGTAGTTCGGACTGGACTGTTCCCATGGGGCACAGGGTCAGAGCTGATTTGCATATCGCCATTGTCTAACCCAGGGTGGTGTGGAGTGCACAAAAACGATGGATTTGGGCCCAGATCTTTGGACTGGGTTGAATGTGTGACATTGATCCGCATTCGGTCCATCACCTGTTGTGTTTGCATATTCCGCCCCAAGTGCGCTGGGGATGCCCAGACGTGGGTCCCAGGCACTCCACACCACTGGAGTCAAGCTAGCCGGGCTGATGAGAGGTGTTACCTCGAAACCGGTCCGGTCCTCGGATGCTTGATTCCGTTCTGGGAAGGACATGGCTTTTGTAGTTCGGACTGGACTGTTCCCATGGGGCACAGGGTCAGAGCTGATTTGCATATCGCCATTGTCTAACCCAGGGTGGTGTGGAGTGCAAAAAAACGATGGATTTGGGCCCAGATCTTTGGACTGGGTTGAATGTGTGACATTGATCCGCATTCGGTCCATCACCTGTTGTGTTTGCATATTCCGCCCCAAGTGCGCTGGGGATGCCCAGACGTGGGTCCCAGGCACTCCACACCACTGGAGTCAAGCTAGCCGGGCTGATGAGAGGTGTTACCTCGAAACCGGTCCGGTCCTCGGATGCTTGATTCCGTTCTGGGAAGGACATGGCTTTTGTAGTTCGGACTGGACTGTTCCCATGGGGCACAGGGTCAGAGCTGATTTGCATATCGCCATTGTCTAACCCAGGGTGGTGTGGAGTGCAAAAAAACGATGGATTTGGGCCCAGATCTTTGGACTGGGTTGAATGTGTGACATTGATCCGCATTCGGTCCATCACCTGTTGTGTTTGCATATTCCGCCCCAAGTGCGCTGGGGATGCCCAGACGTGGGTCCCAGGCACTCCACACCACTGGAGTCAAGCTAGCCGGGCTGATGAGAGGTGTTACCTCGAAACCGGTCCGGTCCTCGGATGCTTGATTCCGTTCTGGGAAGGACATGGCTTTTGTAGTTCGGACTGGACTGTTCCCATGGGGCACAGGGTCAGAGCTGATTTGCATATCGCCATTGTCTAACCCAGGGTGGTGTGGAGTGCAAAAAAACGATGGATTTGGGCCCAGATCTTTGGACTGGGTTGAATGTGTGACATTGATCCGCATTCGGTCCATCACCTGTTGTGTTTGCATATTCCGCCCCAAGTGCGCTGGGGATGCCCAGACGTGGGTCCCAGGCACTCCACACCACTGGAGTCAAGCTAGCCGGGCTGATGAGAGGTGTTACCTCGAAACCGGTCCGGTCCTCGGATGCTTGATTCCGTTCTGGGAAGGACATGGCTTTTGTAGTTCGGACTGGACTGTTCCCATGGGGCACAGGGTCAGAGCTGATTTGCATATCGCCATTGTCTAACCCAGGGTGGTGTGGAGTGCAAAAAAACGATGGATTTGGGCCCAGATCTTTGGACTGGGTTGAATGTGTGACATTGATCCGCATTCGGTCCATCACCTGTTGTGTTTGCATATTCCGCCCCAAGTGCGCTGGGGATGCCCAGACGTGGGTCCCAGGCACTCCACACCACTGGAGTCAAGCTAGCCGGGCTGATGAGAGGTGTTACCTCGAAACCGGTCCGGTCCTCGGATGCTTGATTCCGTTCTGGGAAGGACATGGCTTTTGTAGTTCGGACTGGACTGTTCCCATGGGGCACAGGGTTAGAGCTGATTTGCATATCGCCATTGTCTAACCCAGGGTGGTGTGGAGTGCAAAAAAACGATGGATTTGGGCCCAGATCTTTGGACTGGGTTGAATGTGTGACATTGATCCGCATTCGGTCCATCACCTGTTGTGTTTGCATATTCCGCCCCAAGTGCGCTGGGGATGCCCAGACGTGGGTCCCAGGCACTCCACACCACTGGAGTCAAGCTAGCCGGGCTGATGAGAGGTGTTACCTCGAAACCGGTCCGGTCCTCGGATGCTTGATTCCGTTCTGGGAAGGACATGGCTTTTGTAGTTCGGACTGGACTGTTCCCATGGGGCACAGGGTCAGAGCTGATTTGCATATCGCCATTGTCTAACCCAGGGTGGTGTGGAGTGCAAAAAAACGATGGATTTGGGCCCAGATCTTTGGACTGGGTTGAATGTGTGACATTGATCCGCATTCGGTCCATCACCTGTTGTGTTTGCATATTCCGCCCCAAGTGCGCTGGGGATGCCCAGACGTGGGTCCCAGGCACTCCACACCACTGGAGTCAAGCTAGCCGGGCTGATGAGAGGTGTTACCTCGAAACCGGTCCGGTCCTCGGATGCTTGATTCCGTTCTGGGAAGGACATGGCTTTTGTAGTTCGGACTGGACTGTTCCCATGGGGCACAGGGTCAGAGCTGATTTGCATATCGCCATTGTCTAACCCAGGGTGGTGTGGAGTGCAAAAAAACGATGGATTTGGGCCCAGATCTTTGGACTGGGTTGAATGTGTGACATTGATCCGCATTCGGTCCATCACCTGTTGTGTTTGCATATTCCGCCCCAAGTGCGCTGGGGATGCCCAGACGTGGGTCCCAGGCACTCCACACCACTGGAGTCAAGCTAGCCGGGCTGATGAGAGGTGTTACCTCGAAACCGGTCCGGTCCTCGGATGCTTGATTCCGTTCTGGGAAGGACATGGCTTTTGTAGTTCGGACCGGACTGTTCCCATGGGGCACAGGGTCAGAGCTGATTTGCATATCGCCATTGTCTAACCCAGGGTGGTGTGGAGTGCAAAAAAACGATGGATTTGGGTCCAGATCTTTGGACTGGGTTGAATGTGTGACATTGATCCGCATTCGGTCCATCACCTGTTGTGTTTGCATATTCCGCCCCAAGTGCGCTGGGGATGCCCAGACGTGGGTCCCAGGCACTCCACACCACTGGAGTCAAGCTAGCCGGGCTGATGAGAGGTGTTACCTCGAAACCGGTCCGGTCCTCGGATGCTTGATTCCGTTCTGGGAAGGACATGGCTTTTGTAGTTCGGACTGTACTGTTCCCATGGGGCACAGGGTCAGAGCTGATTTGCATATCGCCATTGTCTAACCCAGGGTGGTGTGGAGTGCAAAAAAACGATGGATTTGGGCCCAGATCTTTGGACTGGGTTGAATGTGTGACATTGATCCGCATTCGGTCCATCACCTGTTGTGTTTGCATATTCCGCCCCAAGTGCGCTGGGGATGCCCAGACGTGGGTCCCAGGCACTCCACACCACTGGAGTCAAGCTAGCCGGGCTGATGAGAGGTGTTACCTCGAAACCGGTCCGGTCCTCGGATGCTTGATTCCGTTCTGGGAAGGACATGGCTTTTGTAGTTCGGACTGGACTGTTCCCATGGGGCACAGGGTCAGAGCTGATTTGCATATCGCCATTGTCTAACCCAGGGTGGTGTGGAGTGCAAAAAAACGATGGATTTGGGCCCAGATCTTTGGACTGGGTTGAATGTGTGACATTGATCCGCATTCGGTCCATCACCTGTTGTGTTTCATATTCCGCCCCAAGTGCGCTGGGGATGCCCAGACGTGGGTCCCAGGCACTCCACACCACTGGAGTCAAGCTAGCCGGGCTGATGAGAGGTGTTACCTCGAAACCGGTCCGGTCCTCGGATGCTTGATTCCGTTCTGGGAAGGACATGGCTTTTGTAGTTCGGACTGGACTGTTCCCATGGGGCACAGGGTCAGAGCTGATTTGCATATCGCCATTGTCTAACCCAGGGTGGTGTGGAGTGCAAAAAAACGATGGATTTGGGCCCAGATCTTTGGACTGGGTTGAATGTGTGACATTGATCCGCATTCGGTCCATCACCTGTTGTGTTTGCATATTCCGCCCCAAGTGCGCTGGGGATGCCCAGACGTGGGTCCCAGGCACTCCACACCACTGGAGTCAAGCTAGCCGGGCTGATGAGAGGTGTTACCTCGAAACCGGTCCGGTCCTCGGATGCTTGATTCCGTTCTGGGAAGGACATGGCTTTTGTAGTTCGGACTGGACTGTTCCCATGGGGCACAGGGTCAGAGCTGATTTGCATATCGCCATTGTCTAACCCAGGGTGGTGTGGAGTGCAAAAAAACGATGGATTTGGGCCCAGATCTTTGGACTGGGTTGAATGTGTGACATTGATCCGCATTCGGTCCATCACCTGTTGTGTTTGCATATTCCGCCCCAAGTGCGCTGGGGATGCCCAGACGTGGGTCCCAGGCACTCCACACCACTGGAGTCAAGCTAGCCGGGCTGATGAGAGGTGTTACCTCGAAACCGGTCCGGTCCTCGGATGCTTGATTCCGTTCTGGGAAGGACATGGCTTTTGTAGTTCGGACTGGACTGTTCCCATGGGGCACAGGGTCAGAGCTGATTTGCATATCGCCATTGTCTAACCCAGGGTGGTGTGGAGTGCAAAAAAACGATGGATTTGGGCCCAGATCTTTGGACTGGGTTGAATGTGTGACATTGATCCGCATTCGGTCCATCACCTGTTGTGTTTGCATATTCCGCCCCAAGTGCGCTGGGGATGCCCAGACGTGGGTCCCAGGCACTCCACACCACTGGAGTCAAGCTAGCCGGGCTGATGAGAGGTGTTACCTCGAAACCGGTCCGGTCCTCGGATGCTTGATTCCGTTCTGGGAAGGACATGGCTTTTGTAGTTCGGACTGGACTGTTCCCATGGGGCACAGGGTCAGAGCTGATTTGCATATCGCCATTGTCTAACCCAGGGTGGTGTGGAGTGCAAAAAAACGATGGATTTGGGCCCAGATCTTTGGACTGGGTTGAATGTGTGACATTGATCCGCATTCGGTCCATCACCTGTTGTGTTTGCATATTCCGCCCCAAGTGCGCTGGGGATGCCCAGACGTGGGTCCCAGGCACTCCACACCACTGGAGTCAAGCTAGCCGGGCTGATGAGAGGTGTTACCTCGAAACCGGTCCGGTCCTCGGATGCTTGATTCCGTTCTGGGAAGGACATGGCTTTTGTAGTTCGGACTGGACTGTTCCCATGGGGCACAGGGTCAGAGCTGATTTGCATATCGCCATTGTCTAACCCAGGGTGGTGTGGAGTGCAAAAAAACGATGGATTTGGGCCCAGATCTTTGGACTGGGTTGAATGTGTGACATTGATCCGCATTCGGTCCATCACCTGTTGTGTTTGCATATTCCGCCCCAAGTGCGCTGGGGATGCCCAGACGTGGGTCCCAGGCACTCCACACCACTGGAGTCAAGCTAGCCGGGCTGATGAGAGGTGTTACCTCGAAACCAGTCCGGTCCTCGGATGCTTGATTCCGTTCTGGGAAGGACATGGCTTTTGTAGTTCGGACTGGACTGTTCCCATGGGGCACAGGGTCAGAGCTGATTTGCATATCGCCATTGTCTAACCCAGGGTGGTGTGGAGTGCAAAAAAACGATGGATTTGGGCCCAGATCTTTGGACTGGGTTGAATGTGTGACATTGATCCGCATTCGGTCCATCACCTGTTGTGTTTGCATATTCCGCCCCAAGTGCGCTGGGGATGCCCAGACGTGGGTCCCAGGCACTCCACACCACTGGAGTCAAGCTAGCCGGGCTGATGAGAGGTGTTACCTCGAAACCGGTCCGGTCCTCGGATGCTTGATTCCGTTCTGGGAAGGACATGGCTTTTGTAGTTCGGACTGGACTGTTCCCATGGGGCACAGGGTCAGAGCTGATTTGCATATCGCCATTGTCTAACCCAGGGTGGTGTGGAGTGCAAAAAAACGATGGATTTGGGCCCAGATCTTTGGACTGGGTTGAATGTGTGACATTGATCCGCATTCGGTCCATCACCTGTTGTGTTTGCATATTCCGCCCCAAGTGCGCTGGGGATGCCCAGACGTGGGTCCCAGGCACTCCACACCACTGGAGTCAAGCTAGCCGGGCTGATGAGAGGTGTTACCTCGAAACCGGTCCGGTCCTCGGATGCTTGATTCCGTTCTGGGAAGGACATGGCTTTTGTAGTTCGGACTGGACTGTTCCCATGGGGCACAGGGTCAGAGCTGATTTGCATATCGCCATTGTCTAACCCAGGGTGGTGTGGAGTGCAAAAAAACGATGGATTTGGGCCCAGATCTTTGGACTGGGTTGAATGTGTGACATTGATCCGCATTCGGTCCATCACCTGTTGTGTTTGCATATTCCGCCCCAAGTGCGCTGGGGATGCCCAGACGTGGGTCCCAGGCACTCCACACCACTGGAGTCAAGCTAGCCGGGCTGATGAGAGGTGTTACCTCGAAACCGGTCCGGTCCTCGGATGCTTGATTCCGTTCTGGGAAGGACATGGCTTTTGTAGTTCGGACTGGACTGTTCCCATGGGGCACAGGGTCAGAGCTGATTTGCATATCGCCATTGTCTAACCCAGGGTGGTGTGGAGTGCAAAAAAACGATGGATTTGGGCCCAGATCTTTGGACTGGGTTGAATGTGTGACATTGATCCGCATTCGGTCCATCACCTGTTGTGTTTGCATATTCCGCCCCTAGTGCGCTGGGGATGCCCAGACGTGGGTCCCAGGCACTCCACACCACTGGAGTCAAGCTAGCCGGGCTGATGAGAGGTGTTACCTCGAAACCGGTCCGGTCCTCGGATGCTTGATTCCGTTCTGGGAAGGACATGGCTTTTGTAGTTCGGACTGGACTGTTCCCATGGGGCACAGGGTCAGAGCTGATTTGCATATCGCCATTGTCTAACCCAGGGTGGTGTGGAGTGCAAAAAAACGATGGATTTGGGCCCAGATCTTTGGACTGGGTTGAATGTGTGACATTGATCCGCATTCGGTCCATCACCTGTTGTGTTTGCATATTCCGCCCCAAGTGCGCTGGGGATGCCCAGACGTGGGTCCCAGGCACTCCACACCACTGGAGTCAAGCTAGCCGGGCTGATGAGAGGTGTTACCTCGAAACCGGTCCGGTCCTCGGATGCTTGATTCCGTTCTGGGAAGGACATGGCTTTTGTAGTTCGGACTGGACTGTTCCCATGGGGCACAGCGTCAGAGCTGATTTGCATATCGCCATTGTCTAACCCAGGGTGGTGTGGAGTGCAAAAAAACGATGGATTTGGGCCCAGATCTTTGGACTGGGTTGAATGTGTGACATTGATCCGCATTCGGTCCATCACCTGTTGTGTTTGCATATTCCGCCCCAAGTGCGCTGGGGATGCCCAGACGTGGGTCCCAGGCACTCCACACCACTGGAGTCAAGCTAGCCGGGCTGATGAGAGGTGTTACCTCGAAACCGGTCCGGTCCTCGGATGCTTGATTCCGTTCTGGGAAGGACATGGCTTTTGTAGTTCGGACTGGACTGTTCCCATGGGGCACAGGGTCAGAGTTGATTTGCATATCGCCATTGTCTAACCCAGGGTGGTGTGGAGTGCAAAAAAACGATGGATTTGGGCCCAGATCTTTGGACTGGGTTGAATGTGTGACATTGATCCGCATTCGGTCCATCACCTGTTGTGTTTGCATATTCCGCCCCAAGTGCGCTGGGGATGCCCAGACGTGGGTCCCAGGCACTCCACACCACTGGAGTCAAGCTAGCCGGGCTGATGAGAGGTGTTACCTCAAAACCGGTCCGGTCCTCGGATGCTTGATTCCGTTCTGGGAAGGACATGGCTTTTGTAGTTCGGACTGGACTGTTCCCATGGGGCACAGGGTCAGAGCTGATTTGCATATCGCCATTGTCTAACCCAGGGTGGTGTGGAGTGCAAAAAAACGATGGATTTGGGCCCAGATCTTTGGACTGGGTTGAATGTGTGACATTGATCCGCATTCGGTCCATCACCTGTTGTGTTTGCATATTCCGCCCCAAGTGCGCTGGGGATGCCCAGACGTGGGTCCCAGGCACTCCACACCACTGGAGTCAAGCTAGCCGGGCTGATGAGAGGTGTTACCTCGAAACCGGTCCGGTCCTCGGATGCTTGATTCCGTTCTGGGAAGGACATGGCTTTTGTAGTTAGGACTGGACTGTTCCCATGGGGCACAGGGTCAGAGCTGATTTGCATATCGCCATTGTCTAACCCAGGGTGGTGTGGAGTGCAAAAAAACGATGGATTTGGGCCCAGATCTTTGGACTGGGTTGAATGTGTGACATTGATCCGCATTCGGTCCATCACCTGTTGTGTTTGCATATTCCGCCCCAAGTGCGCTGGGGATGCCCAGACGTGGGTCCCAGGCACTCCACACCACTGGAGTCAAGCTAGCCGGGCTGATGAGAGGTGTTACCTCGAAACCGGTCCGGTCCTCGGATGCTTGATTCCGTTCTGGGAAGGACATGGCTTTTGTAGTTCGGACTGGACTGTTCCCATGGGGCACAGGGTCAGAGCTGATTTGCATATCGCCATTGTCTAACCCAGGGTGGTGTGGAGTGCAAAAAAACGATGGATTTGGGCCCAGATCTTTGGACTGGGTTGAATGTGTGACATTGATCCGCATTCGGTCCATCACCTGTTGTGTTTGCATATTCCGCCCCAAGTGCGCTGGGGATGCCCAGACGTGGGTCCCAGGCACTCCACACCACTGGAGTCAAGCTAGCCGGGCTGATGAGAGGTGTTACCTCGAAACCGGTCCGGTCCTCGGATGCTTGATTCCGTTCTGGGAAGGACATGGCTTTTGTAGTTCGGACTGGACTGTTCCCATGGGGCACAGGGTCAGAGCTGATTTGCATATCGCCATTGTCTAACCCAGGGTGGTGTGGAGTGCAAAAAAACGATGGATTTGGGCCCAGATCTTTGGACTGGGTTGAATGTGTGACATTGATCCGCATTCGGTCCATCACCTGTTGTGTTTGCATATTCCGCCCCAAGTGCGCTGGGGATGCCCAGACGTGGGTCCCAGGCACTCCACACCACTGGAGTCAAGCTAGCTGGGCTGATGAGAGGTGTTACCTCGAAACCGGTCCGGTCCTCGGATGCTTGATTCCGTTCTGGGAAGGACATGGCTTTTGTAGTTCGGACTGGACTGTTCCCATGGGGCACAGGGTCAGAGCTGATTTGCATATCGCCATTATCTAACCCAGGGTGGTGTGGAGTGCAAAAAAACGATGGATTTGGGCCCAGATCTTTGGACTGGGTTGAATGTGTGACATTGATCCGCATTCGGTCCATCACCTGTTGTGTTTGCATATTCCACAGCAGAAGGCCAACACAAACAACATCCCTACAGTCAAACCAATGCCATACATTGCGACGGAAGTTATCACCAAACACAGGAAAATGAACGACCACCCACCGGAATCATCTAAACCAATCACAAGACACAATGACCCACCCCCAAGTACCACATAATGCACACCTGGCAACACACCCACCTAGCACCTGACTGCCAATAACCATTCAGACAGGGCCAAGACACAGACTATAAAATAACTCCTACCCACTCCAGAAATCCTCTGCATCACAGCATAGCTGCTAGCAGGAGACACCACTTAACTTACAGCAAACACAGATATCATACACATAACCCACACCCAAACACATCCACTACACAAAGACCCACCACACCATTCCTACACACCACACACCTGCACCTCCCTATTCACTCAAACCCACACCCCAAGCACCACACACCATGGCACCAAAAAAAAAAACCAAATTCACTGAGTTAAAGGTTATGGTAGATGAGATAATACGTGTAGAACCCCACTTATTTGGGGCCCTAGTGCAGCAGACCAGCATAGCCAGGAAAAACAGCATGTGGGACCGGATAGTCACCAGGGTGAATGCTTCCGGGACCGTCCCGAGGACGAAGCAGGAGATTCAGAGGCGGTGGCATGACCTCAAGACCCACGTGAAATCCATCCTATCCAAGAACTACCTCCAGGCTAATCACACAGGCGGTGGAACCCCCCCCCCCCCCCCGGAGCCCTTACTAGTACACCGAGTGGGAGGACAAGGTGATGAGCATCCTGCACCCTGAGACCCTTGATGGACTTGATGAGGGAGAAGAGGCTGGTAAGTACAAACCAAGCACCACGAGCACAACAACATGGTGTGCCTCACACAACTCTGAAGACACATCTCCCAGACCCCAACCCATGCATGCAGTCCACATACTCACCAACGTCTAAACCACTCCAACAGGCCCCCATGTGAATCGGAATGGCGGTGGTGGTGGGTGGGGGGTGTGAGGGGACGGCACTACAACTCCCAACAGGCCCCCATGTCCATAGGGATGGCGGTGGTGGTGGGTGGGGTGTGTGAGGGGGCGGCACTACAACTCCCAACAGGCCCCCATGTCCATAGGGATGGCGGTGGTGGTGGGTGGGGTGTGTGAGGGGACGGCACTACAACTCCCAACAGGCCCCTATGTCCATTGGGATGGCAGTGGTGGTGGGTGGGGTGTGTGAGAGGTCACTAGTGCAATTCCCCACAGGCCCCCATGTCCATAGGGATGGCGGTGGTGGTGGGTGGGGTGTGTGAGGGGACGGCACTACAACTCCCAACAGGCCCCCATGTCCATAGGGATGGCGGTGGTGGTGGGTGGGTGTGTGAGGGGACAGCACTACAACTCCCAACAGGCCCCCATGTCCATAGGGATGGCGGTGGTGGTGGGTGGGGTGTGTGAGGGGACGGCACTACAACTCCCAAAAGGCCCCCATGTCCATAGGGATGGCGGTGGTGGTGGGTGGGGTGTGTGAGAGGTCACTAGTGCAACTCCCAACAGGCCCCCATGTTCATAGGGATGGCGGTGGTGGTGGGTGGGGTGTGTGAGAGGTCACTAGTTCAACTCCCCACAGGCCCCCATGTCCATAGGGATGGCGATGGTGGTGGGTGGGGTGTGTGAGAGGTCACTAGTGCAACTCCCCACAGGCCCCCATGTCCATAGGGATGGCGGTGGTGGTGGGTGGGGTGTGTGAGAGGTCACTAGTCCAACTCCCAACAGGCCCCCATGTCCATAGGGATGGCGGTGGTGGTGGGTGTGGTGTGTGAGAGGTCACTAGTGCAACTCCCAACAGGCCCCCATGTCCATAGGGATGGCGGTGGTGGTGGGTGGGGTGTGTGAGGGGACGGCACTACAACTCCCAACAGGCCCCCATGTCCATAGGGATGGCGGTGGTGGTGGGTGGGGTGTGTGAGAGGTCACTAGTGCAACTCCCAACAGGCCCCCATATCGTTAGGGATGGTGGTGGTGGTGGGTGGGGTGTGTGAGAGGTCACTAGTGCAACTCCTAACAGGCCCCCATGTCCATAGGGATGGAGGTGGTGGTGGGTGGGGTGTGTGAGGGGACGGCACTACAACTCCCAACAGGCCCCCATGTCCATAGGGATGGTGGTGGTGGTGGGTGGGGTGTGTGAGAGGTCACTAGTGCAACTCCCAACAGGCCCCCATGTCCATAGGGATGGCGGTGGTGGTGGGTGGGGTGTGTGAGAGGTCACTAGTGCAACTCCCAACAGGCCCCCATGTCCATAGGGATGGCGGTGGTGGTGGGTGGGGTGTGTGAGGGGACGGCACTACAACTCCCAACAGGCCCCCATGTCCATAGGGATGGCGGTGGTGGTGGGTGGGGTGTGTGAGAGGTCACTAGTGCAATCCCAACAGGCCCCCATGTCCATAGGGATGGCGAAGGTGGTGGGTGGGGTGTGTGAGAGGTCACTAGTGCAACTCCCCACAGGCCCCCATGTCCATAGGGATGGTGGTGGTGGTGGGTGGGGTGTGTGACAGGTCACTAGTGCAACTCCCCACAGGCCCCCATGTCCATAGGGATGGCGGTGGTGGTGGGTGGGGTGTGTGAGAGGTCACTAGTCCAACTCCCAACAAGCCCCCATGTCCATAGGGATGGCGGTGGTGGTGGGTGGGGTGTGTGAGAGGTCACTAGTGCAACTCCCAACAGGCCCCCATGTCTATAGGGATGGCGGTGGTGGTGGGTGGGGTGTGTGAGGGGACAGCACTACAACTCCCCACAGGCCCCCATGTCCATAGGGATGGCGGTGATGGTGGGTGGGGTGGGTGAGAGGTCACTAGTGCAACTCCCAACAGGCCCCCATGTCCATAGGGATGGCGGTGGTGGTGGGTGGGGTGTGTGAGAGGTCACTAGTGCAACTCCCAACAGGCCCCCATGTCCATAGGGATGGCAGTGGTGGTGGGTGGGGTGTGTGAGGGGACGGCACTACAACTCCCTACAGGCCCCCATGTCCATAGGGATGGCAGTGGTGGTGGGTGGGGTGTGTGAGCGGTCACTAGTGCAACTCCCAACAGGCCCCCATGTCCATAGGGATGGCGGTGGTGGTGGGCGGGGTGTGTGAGAGGTCACTAGTGCAACTCCCAACAGGCGCCCATGTCTATAGGGATGACGGTGGTGGTGGGTGGGGTGAGTGCCAGTGCCGACTGAATTGTCAACAAAATGAAAATAACACGTAATGGCCACATGACTCATCCTCACATTATTGTTTTGCAGGTGATCATAATCTGACAGCTGGAATCAACACCCAGCCTCCAGACTCGCCACACTCAGAAGTCTCAGGGGACGATTGGCCAGCCACCTCCGGGGCTGAGGATGGTGCCGGCACAAGCAGGAAGCCAGGGCCATCTGGCTCCCAGGTCACACCTGCACCAACTACTACGGCCTCTGCCATTCCCACAACACCGGCCACTGTGACCTGCACAGCCACCACCAGCACCACCTCCACCACCACCACCACTACTACCACCACTTCTGCCCCTGCCACCCTGTCCAACCCACCGCCCAACGCCGGGCCAGCGCCATCCCAGCCACGCAGGGAGAGTGTGAGGCAAAGCAAAGATGCAAGGCCAGATCCGGCAGGCAGGAGCACAGCACAAAGGCGTCATGAGGAAACAAACACACCCAATGCCGTGCAACAGTCACTGGAAGCACTAGCCAGGTTCGAGGAAACCTATCAACGTGGCCAGGCACAGGCAGACCGGGCACACCAGGACTTTGTTGAGAACACTGCAATGTTGGGGGCCATTGAGAGGCGGCTTGGCCAACTAGTGGACATATTTACCATGAATAATACCATGTGGATGCCATGGATATCCGCCAACACCACCCTCCCCACACCCCCTCAAACAACGCCACCGTCACCTGCGCCCCTGGCGGCGGATGTGGTACGTGATCAGCCTGCGCCCCCAGCTGACTCCGTCCCGACACAAAGACGGAGGGGCCGTCCGAGGCTGGAAGTGGGCGAGAGCAGTGTGGAAGCTCCTTCCACACGCTCCAAGAGGAGCCGACAATGACTGTTACAGTACCTGAGCCTGCCATTTACCCTGCCAACTATCCGGTCCCACCTGGCACAGGCCTGCTGCACTAGGCAGATACCACCCTATGTGGTGTCAGCACGGACATTTCATCTGCCATAACCTTTAACTCTCACTCCCCCACCCCTTCACTCATTTGTAAATATGCACCTACACCTATGCACAATCTGTAAATAAATACCACTTACTCACTCAATGATGTGTTGCCTCCATGTTTATTCACATGATTGCATCAGAAACAGACGTTACCAGGTTCAGGGATCCAACTGGTACAGAATCATGCCGCAGCGGGAGTGACCTAGGGAAATATAGAAACCGCAAAGACACGTCAGGAAACATAATCACACTCATCACAACACACTGCAGTGCAACATTCAACAAACCACACGCATCACAACAGGAATGGATGAGACTACACACATCATGGAGACGTGCATGTACTAATAAATGAACACACACACACACACATGCATACATCACATTGCAGAACACATAGATGATGCACACCACAATGACACAAGACCAGCAAACATACACAGGGCATACACAAGCAGCACAAGAGGAGCACACTCACAATCAAGGGAAGTAGCGATCAATGAGCTGGCGCCTCTGGTCCACACCTTCCTCCTCACCACTATCCTCATCAGTCAACATGGGTGGGTCGGGAGGACGAGGAACTTGCTGTTCATCAGGGTCCAAGAGCAGTTCAATGTTATTGCGCACAGCCAGGTTGTGGAGCATGCAGCAGGCAATCACTATCTTGCATACTTTGCCTGGTGAGTAAGGCAGGGTCCCTCCAGTCTTATCCAGGCACCGAAACCTAGACTTAAGCAGACCAAATGTACGCTCTACCACTCGACGTGTTCTTCCATGGGCATCATTGTATCGCATTTTTCCCGCTGTAGTTGGATTGCGTATGGGACTCAGCAGCCAAGGCCTGTTTGGGTAAGCCGAGTCGCCTGTGTTGGTGGAAGAGAGAGAGAGAGAAACATCACAACCTGAATTGGTGGGCACACCATGCCACACAGAGATCACTCCTGTCACCACAGCATACTCACCAACAAGCCACGCTTGTGCCGGACGCAGATTTGCCATCAGTTGAGGGACAATGCTGCTCCACATGATGTGGGCGTCATGTGCAGAGCATGGAAATCTTGCACACACATGTGAGATTATGTTGTCGGCCTGGCACACCACCTGCACGTTGATGGAATGGAAGTGCTTCCGATTCAAAAAAACACCTGCTCACGTGCCCGTGGTGGAATGATCGCGATATGCGTGCCATCAATGGAACCCACAACGTGTGGTATCCGACCCAGACATGGCCGGCACGGCGGTCCAGGGCAGGGCCTGGCACGGCGGTAGTGGACGGGGCCTGAAACGGCGGTAGTTGACATGGCCGGCACGGTGGTCCTGGGCAGGGCCTGGCACGGCGGTAGTGGACGGGGCCTGAAACGGCGGTAGTTGACATGGCCGGCACGGCGGTCCTGGGCAGGGCTGGGCCGGCCGGTGTAGGCTGGATGATGCAATGTCACTGTAAGGGGGGTCATGACCTGCCATGTGCATTGACATCAGCTTATGGATGTGTTGGCCTGCACCTCCATGTTGGCGCCAGTGATAGAACATTGTTGCAAATGAAGCATCCATCCTTCCACATGCACTTGCCGGTGTGTGAGCGTGACGGTCTGTGCACGTGCAGCCAATGAGAGGTGTGAACAAGGGCCGCGTGTGCCCAATAGTATGTAGCGTATGCTGTGCACCGCAACACCAGGGCCAGTCATTGGCCCATTTCCAAACAAGCTTCCAGGGCTGACCAATGGCTGGCGCCGAATGCCACTGACATGGCCACAGGGCCCTATATATATGTTATGTGCAAAAGCACACATTCTACGATGACCACCGACTGCTGCCTGTGACCATCACCTCCACCTGCTGCTGCGGAGCTGACCACCGACTGCTGCCTGTGACCATCACCTCCGACTGCTGCTGCGGAGCTGACCACCGACTGCTGCCTGTGACCATCACCTCCACCTGCTGCTGCGGAGCTGACCACCGACTGCTGCCTGTGACCATCACCTCCACCTGCTGCTGCGGAGCTGACCACCGACTGCTGCCTGTGACCATCACCTCCACCTGCTGCTGTGGAGCTGACCACCGACTGCCGCTCTAGTGCCATACTCCGTGACCTTGCCATGTCGAGAGTCAAAGAGATCCGGTCTTGTCCCTTCACCGCCGCGGAGCTGGATGTCCTCGTGGACGGTGTGCTCCGCAACTACGGACACCTGTACGGCGCACCCGGACAGGTGGTAAGTGCAGTGGGGGACAAGTTGGTGTGCATGAGGTGTTCCATGACACCTGGGCTCTGGAATCTTGGCGGTGTGATGTGGGACCAACACATGAGTCAAAATGTGCATGGCTGCTGAGAGAAACGTGTTGCCCCTATCTGTGTGACTGGCCAACTGTCCACTGACTTGCACCCTTTTGTCTCCCATCATGGTAGGTCAAGCTGCACCTTCGCAAGGACGTGTGGAGGAGCATTGCACGTGATGTACGAGCAGTGGGGGTGTCCAATAGACGACATACACACTGCCACAAACGCTGGGACGACATTTCCAGGCTGAGCAAGAATGTAGCGGAAGTGACACTAGGGATGATTCCAAGAACGGCACGTCTGGCCCGACGCTCAATGACCCATCTCATGCACCGTATCATTGCTGTGACGCATCCTGACCTGTCCGAGCGGTTGCGTGTGGATGAACAGCAACGTGGCGGTAAGCATACTGTCAGTGTATGTTGCTTGTGAGTGCAATGCATGTATTGTTGCCCAGACACATTAGTGACTTCCGTGTATCGTGTGTCTCGTTGCAATGGCATGTTGGTGACATTGGCGCAGTTAAATGTCACTTCCCGGTGCGGCATGTTGAGACACCACTCGCTAAGCAGTTGAGTGTTGATGCACATGCTGTAGTGCTCCGTCACCCCATGGCAAGACTGGTGTGCAGATGTAGTTGCTCATGCCCTGTCCGCATGCTGTACATGTAGCACGGCCAACGCCACTTATTTCCTGTGAGGATGACTGGTAGGGGTGGCCCGTGTGCAGGTTGGGGGATCGATGTACATTGTCATCAATGGCATTAGGGATTCTGTAGCAGTACTGTACGTGAGTGTGCCCATGACTTACACCCATTTCCTGTGCATTTCAGCTTTGGTAGAGGGCACTCAGCCACAGACGGAGGAGATGATTGAAGGCAATGCATCCGGATCAGACGTCGCGCACACGCAGACTGACACAGAAGGGGCCAGCGCCGGAGAGGGGGACAGGACCGTCCCGGAGGACTCGCATGTGGAGACAACATCGTCATCATCTTCCGACAGTGTTGGTGAGTCAGCACTGTTGTCACAGACTGGGAGTGGGCAATCAACACCTTCGGTCGGGACACAGCACACAGGGCCCACCCTGCCACCAACTGCACCATGTACTGTTCGTGCACGCAGGAGTAGGGGGAGCAGAGTGGCGTTCGGTGTCGGCACCGCTGCCCCAGCCTTCGTGAGCCAAAATGCTCTTTGTGCAGAGGCTGTTGATCTGCTGCGACAGCTGTGTGTGTGGCAGACCAATGTGATAAATGCTTTCCAAGACCACGATAGGAAGTTGGGGCAGGTGGTGGCTTTCAAGGAAGGTATGCATGGCGATCTGGCTGGTCTACACAGGACAGTGCAGTCATTGGCTAACAGTGTGTCGTCTGCCATTGTACAGTCGCATGGACTGGGTGCTACTTCTGTTCCACCATCTACATTACTGGATGTCTCAGGGGGGAGTGAATATTCTGACCAGGACTCTAATACAGGTTATTGCACTAGAAGCAGCGTCAGCCAGCACGTCAAGGCACGGAGGGCTCAGACACTATCCCCTAGGTCAGCTAAATCTGTTCACAAAGACAACGTCAGATACAGTGGAGTACACACACGTGATCCAAAAGAGGGGTTGGGTGTAATGGCTACACATGCTGCACAGGCATCCCACACACAAGGTACTCCCAAGGCAAGCCTTACTCCCAGTTCCATTGACACTACCTTGGACAAGGACAGTCAGAAGACGAAGGCACCTCATGAGAGCTGGGACACTCCCAGGGCCAGGGAGACTAGGAAGGAAGGAGACACTCCCAAGGGCAGGGAGACTAGGGAGGAAGGAGACACTCCCAAGGGCAGGGAGACTTTGAAGGAAGGACCCACTCCCAAGGGCATGAAGACTGTGACGGAAGGACCCACTCCCAAGGGCAGGGAGACTAGGAAGGAAGGACCCACTCCCAAGGGCAGGGAGACTAGGAAGGAAGGAGACACTCCCAAGGGCAGGGAGACTAGGAAGGAAGGACCCACTCCCAAGGGCAGGGAGACTAGGAAGGAAGGAGCTTCTACCAAGGGCAGGGACAAGGACAGTCACAAGACAAACGCACCTAAGAAGAGCACAGACACTCCCAGGGGCAGGGACACACACAGGGAGAAGGTGTGTCCTGGGGATATGTACACCACAGACGACAAGTCTGCTGCCTGGAACAGCGCACCATGCAGGGAACAGGGAAGGTCCACAGACAACATTCCTCCTACGGAAATGGAACATCCAAGGGCCAAGGCATCTCCAATGGACAGTGGCGCTGTCAAGGACAGGCGTACATCACCCCTTGATGCAGTGAGGCTGCTGTTTTCTGGGAAACGGAATACAGATGTCTCCGCAGTGGAGTCACCCCTTACCTCCACTCCCATCAGGGCCCGTCAGGAGCGGATGCAGGTGGACCCTGTAGTAGCATCCCCCATGACACATGTTGCAGAGCCCAGAAGGCAGCCACACAGCAAACGACAAGCAGGCTCCAGCACGTCCCCAGAGAGCATTCCCCCGCCAGCAGATGCACCTCCCATGGTGGGTGATATTTCTTCTCAGTCCGGCCCACTTTCCAGTCCTGTTCTGTCCAGGGTGCAGTCACATGTCCCCAAGAAACGTAGACACACAGCATTGACACATGCCCAACCCGATGTCGGCCAATTGCAACTATCCCCCGCTCCCAGAGCCACCCTGCCTTCTGGACCATACAGCCCTGTGGCTCATCATTTCAGTGGTCCCAGTGGCGCCGCTGCAGTTGACTCGCATGTGTCAGGTAGTGGCACTGTGTCTGTTGTTTGCTGTCATGCATCATGTAGTGGAACTGTATCAGTTGAGCCCTATCCTGTATCAGGTGCTGGCAGTGTATCGGGGTCTATGGCCCATGTGTCTGTCACTCGGGCTGTGGCTGTGTCTTACACTCCTGTATCAGGTGCTGGCAGTGTATCTGGGTCTATGGCCCATGTGTCAGTCACTCGGGCTGTGGCTGTGTCTCACACTCCTGTATCAGGTGCTGGCAGTGTATCTGGGTCTATGGCCCATGTGTCAGTCACTCGGGTTGTGGCTGTGTCTCACACTCCTGTATCAGGTGCTGGCAGTGTATCTGGGTCTATGGCCCATGTGTCAGTCACTCGGGCTGTGTCTGTGTCTCACACTCCTGTATCAGGTGCTGGCAGTGTATCTGGGTCTGTGGCGCATGTGTCAGTCACTCGGGCTGTGGCTGTTTCTCAGACTCCTGTATCAGGTGCTGGCAGTCTGTCTGGGTGTGTGGCTCACGTGTCAGTCACTACATCTGTGGCTGTGTGTCACACTCCGGTTTCTGGTGCTGCCAGTCTGTCCGATGCGGGTACTTCACGCAATCCACCTGATAGTGTGATGTAAGGTGCTGTTGTCTTCACTCACATGTCGTTGGACATGGTGTGTACATTGTCCATTGTAAACAGTCTTCCACTGCTGTGGACCTTGGTACGGGTTAATAGTGATTCGTACTTGTGGTGCCTCAGATACTGCATTGTGCCCTCTGATGTACTGCCTCTGATGTACCTGCTCTGGTGTCCACACTGCCCTGTTGCTGTTCTGATACTGATGTATGCCCTCTGATGTACTGCCTCTGATGGACCTGTGACTTGCCATGGACTGTTGGTGCACTTAGCCCCTCTGATGTACTGCCTCTGATGGACCTGTGCCTTGCCATGGACTGTTGGTGCACTTAGCCCCTCTCATATACTGCCTCTGATGGACCTGCTCTGGTGTCCACACTGCCCTGTTGCTGTTCTGATACTGCTGAATGCCCTCTGATATACTGCCTCTGATGGACCTGTGCCTTGCCATGGACTGTTGGTGCACTTAGCCCCTCTCATGTACTGCCTCTGATGGACCTGCTCTGGTGTCCACACTGCCCTGTTGCTGTTCTGATACTTCTGTATGCCCTCTCATGTACTGCCTCTGATGGACCTGTGCCTTGCCATGGACTGTTGGTGCACTTAGCCCCTCTCATGTACTGCCTCTGATGGACCTGCGCCTTGTCATGGACTGTTGGTGCACTTAGCCCCTCTCATGTACTGCCTCTGATGTACCTGCTCTGGTGTCCACACTGCCCTGTTGCTGTTCTGATACTGCTGTATGCCCTCTCATGTACTGCCTCTGATGGACCTGTGCCTTGCCATGGACTGTTGGTGCACTTAGCCCCTCTGATGTACTGCCTCTGATGGACCTGCTCTGGTGTCCACACTGCCCTGTTGCTGTTCTGATACTGCTGTATGCCCTCTGATGTACTGCCTCTGATGTACCTGCTCTGGTGTCCACACTGCCCTGTTGCTGTTCTGATACTGCTGTATGCCCTCTGATGTACTGCCTCTGATGTGCCTGCTCTGGTGTCCACACTGCCCTGTTGCTGTTCTGATACTGCTGTATGCCCTCTGATGTACTGCCTCTGATGTACCTGCTCTGGTGTCCACACTGCCCTGTTGCTGTTCTGATACTGCTGTATGCCCTCTGATGTACTGCCTCTGATGTACCTGCTCTGGTGTCCACACTGCCCTGTTCCTGTTCTGATACTGCTGTATGCCCTCTGATGTACTGCCTCTGATGTACCTGCTCTGGTGTCCACACTGCCCGGTTGCTGTTCTGATACTGCTGTTTGCCCTCTGATGTACTGCCTCTGATGGACCTGCTCTGGTGTCCACACTGCCCATGCTCGAGCCTAGACTGTGATGTTACCCCGATTATGTGCAAATAAACTTGTCAATCATGTGTCGTGGGTTGTCGGAGTCATTCTTGCGTGTGTTATTCTGGTGTGTATTTGTATTTACTTCAAGGCAGTGGGTTCAGATACATGTCACTCCCCCCTACCTAGGTCACGACCCTTGCAGGTGCTGCCCTCCACACGAATCAGTGGTTTCCGGTACATGTCACTCCCCCCTCCCTACGTCACGGCCCTTGCAGGTACTCCTCTCCAGACAGCGAATGGTTTGTTGCCTACCTGCGTCGTCCTCGATGGTGGGCCAAGACTAGGACGTGGTGGATCGGGAAGAGTATCGGGTAAGTGTGTAGTGCAGGGTCCATGTCGGCGAGCGGCTCGATGTGGGTATGGTCGCTGTGGGGCATCCGCAGTGTTCAGGCAGGTTGTTTTTCCGCAGCGCTTTTATGTGTATTTTCCGCCATCTTGATTTGGAGGACGGTCCTAGACGTCAGTCCATACGGCGGAGTCTCTGGATTGGTTACGTCCACCGGGTGGTTGGGTGTGGTTGTGCGGCGGACCGTGATCTACCGGCGCGGACGGATTTTGGCCCATATTTCCTATCCTGATCTGGCGGACGGAGTGTCCGCGACTGGCGGACGGAGTGTCCGCGACGGGCGGACGGAGAATAGGCATGTTCCGCATGCTCCGGGGCTGCGGAGGCACTTCCGTCCGCCATCCTAATGAGCCCCTTAGTGTTTTATAAAAACACTATTACAAGCATACAGTTATCCATACAGTCACTCATACAATCACTGAGTCTGATGTATACGTATTTATATACAACAACTGACACATACACTGGCTTTTACTTTTCTAGTTTGTTGGATATGTACCATTGAGACATATATTTGCTCATCACCACACCCATAAAGATATTCACTCACCCAAACAACTGTTATAACATGTAGTTTTAACTTAATATCCCTACTGAATCAACTTTTCACACATCTTGGGGCTGTCACACCCCCCTCACAGAACCACACACACATTCACTCTCCTATACAAATATTCAGTTAACTAATCAATCACTAATATAGACTTTCACGTAGCTAGTAACCAACTGGTGCAGCAGTTTACACAACAACTGACAACGTGATACAGATATTCACATAGTTTAGTCACTATCCAATATATTTAGTGAGACACTATAAATTAGTCAAGTAAACAGTCAATCACACTGCTACAAAATCCTCCATCCAGATATTTATATTTATATATCCACTCATTCTTCAATGCAAATTGCTATGTGTATATATATATATATATATATATGCAAAAGCAATCCCAACCCGTCAGTGGATGACAGGCAACATCAGGGTGCAGACCTCAGTACGCCACAGCAAACAGTCAAAACGGAGCTCACAAAGGATCCAACTCGAGTGAGTAGCAGGAATAAACGTTTTTTAAATAAATATATATATATAATACATATTTAAATAACAAACCAAACCACATTCAATGGATGATGTCATCAGTGATGTCATCTTTTATGTCATTTGAGATGTCATCAGTGATGTCACTGACCATGTCATGAATGATGTAATATGTGACATCATCAGCAGTGGATTGCAGGCGCACGAGATGGAGTTAGTACAACTAACTATATTGGAGGAATTTCATGGTTTTGTATGAGTGAAATGTCCAGCTAACTATAACACCCCTAAAACCTATGTTTTTTCAGTGAATATATCGCTTTTCTGATGCTTTGCGCTGACCGGCCAACAAAAGCTCCTTGTTGACACTCATTGGAGGCTGCATCAGCAACTTGGCGGACCCGCTTCGCGGGTCCCGCAGCGCGGCTGTAACCGCGGGAGTGGCTGCTGTTGAAGGGGCTGCTGATTTCTGACCGGCAGGGCTGCGAGCACTAGACAGGGACTCCGTGGACCAGGAGTCCCTGCGCGCCCTATTACCACCAGCTGGGCTGCTCTCCCTGCCGGCCTCGCCCACCCGCCCTCGGAGTTAAAGGGGTGTGTAATCTGTTACCTGGTGGGATCGCTTTTCTGACGCTTTGCGCTGACCGGCCAACAAAAGCTCCTTGTTGACACTCATTGGAGGCTGCATCAGCAACTTGCCGGACCCGCTTCGCGGGTCCCGCAGCGCGGCTGTAACCGCGGGAGTGGCTGCTGTTGAAGGGGCTGCTGATTTCTACTCTTGGTCCATTGGACAAATATTTTTCCAAAGTGAAAAATGAGGTCGATAGAGAGATTACGCTTGCAGATAAGCGAGCTGGGCGCCGTCTCTCTATTGAGCTATTAAAACAAAGACCACTCCTTGCTCCCCAGAGGGTGGACATATGCACCCCAACAGATCTAACTATACATAAAGAATCTGATGCTGAGTTATTTAGCACAGATGATATACCGCTCATATTCCAAAATAACCACCCTGCCCTAGACGACATTATAGTCATCCCTGATCTTAATACTTTTGAGTCAAACCAAACATCTAGTCAGCCAATTGACTTAAGTACTCCTTTACCTAATGATGTAGTACCTCTTCATGATATTAATATACCTTCCCCTGTGTTCACACCCTTAGGACCTGATCCTCACCCAATCATTGTACTTGATAAAAAGTCCAAAACACCCTCTATTAAGGGATTTAATAGTGTTTCTCGTTCCCCGCCAAGAAAGAGGAGAAGGAAGGGAGGAATCAAAAAGGGGAATAGACTTCTCATTAATAATATGTACCCCCCACACAAGATAACTAAAGAAACAGGGAAAGTGGACTCAATAGGGCATCTGACTGCCAATTCGACATTTGCCCCAAATTACGAAGGGCTATTAAAGGATATTGATCGCCTTATTAAGGCTCTAATTCTCCTACTTACCGAAAGGGTTAAAAGGTTAGGAGAGAAAATGGATCAGATTCTGCAAGAGCAAAAGTTAGCAGCGTGTAACAAACCTAGTGATCAAAGTATAATGCATCCGGTAGTAAAACAGCCTTTTAGTAATTCATCTAAGCAACAAACTGCCACTCCCACATCAAATATTATACCTGCTGTAGTAAAATCAAATGTGTTGACGGGTACTAAACCTCCCACAGTTACTGAGAATACAAATAAGGAAAAACCCCATATAGGCATACCAAAAAGAGTCCATACTATAAATGAACCCCCAACTAAGCCCACTCAAACAACTAGAACAAAAACTAGAAATGTTGTAGACTTGCCCCCGGAATCTTCAAATTATGTCATTGTTCTTACAGGAGTCCCGGTCATGCCAGCTGGAAACACAGAACATAATTCCAGTCTTAAAAATAAAGTCATTCACTGGCTACGAAAAAATAGACCACTTCCCTTGCACTTAAATGGAGATATTGTCTCAGTTAGGCGATGCAACTGGGTGGGACTTCGACCAAAGGATATTGAAGGGGATGTGATCATTGTCAATTTTAAAGATCATAGACTGGTCACATATATCAGTGACTGGTTCCCAGGGAGATGTGAGGGAGGCATCTCTACGCGCAATTTGTGCTATTTCTATCCGGAAGCTCTAATGATGCCCCTAAATAATAATCCATCAATGCTGAACAAATCATCATCCCACAAAAAAACGGAGATTTGACGTATAATATAGACCAAATCAAATCTCGTATCCAGTTCATAGACATTACAACGGAAATGATTCCCCTTTTTTCCAACCCATGCCTACTCCTCATCTCCCTAAGCTGTATAGATCTCATGTACCATACAGATTGAATTCAACTATGAATCCGGTTGTCCGTAATTTTCATAGCAGGAATAACATCCCTTGCTTTTCACCTATGTATCCAAATCAACCATTGTTTAACAACAATAACTTCTATACCAACAATCCCAGGGAAAGTTTTTATACCAACAATCCTAGGGATAATTGGGATATACCATTATCTAATTTATTCCATCCTCTCTCTGGATTGGATGAGAATGAATGACTCAATGCACCATGTTCGAGGGAAAAACTGTCTGGCGGGTACCCGATGATTGTTGAAATGACAACAGAAGATGCCCCAAAAATGTGTAATGGTAATAGCGATGATCCAGGTCATGTCGATCTTGTCAGCACACTTGGGGAGCCTAGGGCAAATGAAAACCATCATGAAACCGATAAAGGTAATGAAATTGTGGGGATGGGCCTCCCAGAAATAACCTAAGACTGTGAGCGGTGTGCTAGTGGTGGATTAGATGAAACCTCTAAAAAAAAATGGTCCATAACATTTTGGAACATAGCTGGCCTTCGGGCTAAGTTAGAGAATCCTGCTTGGAGGTTTTTTACTGAAAATTGTGACATCATATGCCTTCAAGAAACATGGACAGAGGGGGAACATCATCTGAATGGCTTCATAACAGTCTCTATCCCCGCAGTAGCCTCGGCACATGGAACAGCGAAAGGGGGCTTATGTATGTATATTTCAAATCGTTTAAATTTTACAAATTACAGCTATATTCCCACACATCCTTTTTTCACATTGTTGGGGTTCACTTTAGTAGTTCTGTTTCTTCCCTAATAGTTAATTTTTACAACAACATTCCCTCTGCATCTATACTGTTGGTACTCAAAACCCTGAATAACAAGTTAAGCAGTATCATTAATGATTCCCACAGACTATTTACGGTTATATGGGGCGGGGATTTTAATTGTTCCTTATGTTCAAGTGCTGGAACAGGAAATTGTGGATTGTCGATAGAAAGGGACATCGACATATCCCACTTTGAGCATTCAACATTGGGGAACGCACTAAATGACATTCTGTTTACCTATAACTTAGGGTTCGCAAATGAACTATGTCTTAACAAAGTGCCATTTACTGCAACCTTTAATGGCAGAGGAACGATGTCGACTATTGATTATATCCTCATTTCTACTAGTTACCAAGATTGTATTGTTAATTACAATGTCCTGGATGTCCCTCTTAGCGACCATTTCCCGATTAGGTTGGAACTGTTGGATGCATGTTTGACTATGCATAAGAAAGCAGAGGTTTTTTCTGTTGATGTGGATATACATAGACAAAATGGGTATGCCCTCAAATGGACTAGGGTGGTCCCTGAGATATTCCTTAGTAAACTTGTGAAAGCTTGTAGTATAAACTTCGACGCATGTTTAGACCCGGAAATAAAGGACCCTGAAATTATAATCAATTTCAGGGAGATTATTGGCAACATAAAAAAGGGTCTATGGGTTGATGTTAAGGTTAACAAGTGCAAAGCGAGAAACAAAGGTTGGTTTACACCGGAATGTAGCAAAGCTCGCAAACTGCTAAAATTGGCTCTGCAGCAGCAGGTGAGAAATCAATCCCTGATAAGGGTCTTACATGAGGAGTACACAACAGCACTTAAAACTCAAAAGGAGTTTTTAAAAAATAAAGCATGGTCTGCCATTTTGGAAGCCTCAGATTTAAAGGACATGACTGCCTTTTGGAAAGCAGTCAATGCACCTTTTTTTAAGGACAGCTCAAAGGCCCGTATGGAGATAGCCGTAAGCGAGGAAGATTGGGTGAAGCATTTTGAAACCCTATACAAATTAGCAGTACCCACCACCGATCACACAAAGGAATCTATGGTTAAGGAGAAATATGTAGAAAGTCATCAGCTTAATTTCCAACTCGATGAGGTAATTAAGGGTATCAAGTCTAGTCTTGGGGGCAAGGCACCAGGGCCTGACGGTGTCCCAGTAGACATCTTTAAAAAGAACATCGATCTTTGGGCTCCGATACTTACCAGGATCTTTAATGCCACCTGTTCTGAAGGATTACTTGATACTTGGTATAAATTGATCATTATCCCGATATTTAAAAAAGGAGATAGATCCAGCTGTGCCTGTTATCGACCCATTTCATTACTTGACTCTACAATAAAAATTATTGGGAGAGTCATTTTAGATAGACTCCAGAAATGGGAAGAGGAACACCATATTATAAGTGATCTTCAATATGGGTTCCGAGAAGGAGTTGGCACAACTGAGCAAGTACTTAATCTATCAATGCTGATTGAGAAATATACCACGGCTAAGGGAGGCAGACTCTATTTAACATTTTTAGACCTCACTTCAGCTTTTGATTTTGTAAACCACGGCAAATTATGGGTAATCCTAACTAGCTTGGGAGTAGAAGCTAATATCATCAGCTTTTTAAGAGAACTATACAATGGAGCTGGCGCAAAGGTCAGATTTGGCTTAAATGGTGAGTGCACAAGGGAATTTAGAGTGGGAAGGGGCGTGAGGCAGGGGTGCGTCCTTGCCCCATTTCTATTCCCTATCTACATTAACAACTTAGAGGACTCAATCCTAAAGGAATGTAAGGACATGCCAAGTGCCATGACTCGCCGGTTACCTGCACTCATTTATGCAGATGATACGGTGCTTATGGCCAGAACCCCACAAGCTATGCAGGACATGATTTCGTCTTTTAGTGGTTTTATGGACAAACTCGAAATTCAAATTAACTGTACCAAGACATTTGTGATGAATTATGGGGGAAATGCTCGACAAAAGAAGAAAACAATGTTTATTGGTTCAACCCCATTAGAGCATACCCCGACCTTCTCGTATTTGGGGATTTGGGGATTCTTTTTGATTATACTGGGAATTGGAACAGGGCAATACAGGCCAGAAATTTACTCTTCTCCAAATCCACAATGGCCCTCAAGTCCTTTAGTAAAAGGATGGGCAAAAAGCCAGTTAAAGAGCTGTTATATATTTATAAGAGCAGCTGTGTCTCTGTAGCATTATATGGGGCTGGCATTTGGGGACATCTAAATGTTAGTAGTTTGCAAATAAGTGAAAATAACTTTTTGCGATTTCTATTGTCACTCCCCATGAGCACGTCAAACTATAACTGCCACACAGAACTGGGTATCTATTTTTTGGAAGACCTAATTAAAATCCAACCGTTGCTGCTTTGGCATCGGGTATGGACTACTGAGAGATGTCATTTAAATCGACTTATCTTGGGAGATGTGTTAAAGTTGGACGGGGCCAAAAGGATAAAATGGCTACGTTACATAAAAACAGCTTTTTATAACATCAAGCATCCGGAGTATTTTGATGAGCCAGACACTTTGATCAACATCACTAGGAAGACGCTCAAACATTTGTGCCTAGACTTTATGGCGAATCAAAGAGAATCAGTTGAAATGGTAAAAAAGACTGTGATTTCCCATCAAATGATTACTAAAGGAGGGATTTTCCAGCCTTATCTAAACTTACAAATGAATGACCATGAAAGGTTCTTATTGATAAGATTTAGATTCGGAATATTGTTCAGATTATTGAGCTTCCCAGCCACAAATGACTGGTCCATGGTTCTGTGTACATGTCCTTGTGATAATGCATCTGATCAATCGGATATTCATATCTTATTCTTTTGTAGATTTTATATGACATCTAGAAAGAGATGGATTATGCCTATTTTAAAATATATGAACTTGAGACAGTGCCGTCCTGTTTTTCTGGCCATACAGACCTTTGAAGACATTTTTACTGTTTCTTCCGTGGCGGTGTTTTTTGAAAGTGTATTCTATTTGCGCAAGACAATGATAATATGACTTTTTGCTTGTGTATAAATACTCAGGATAGTCTGTTATCACTTTTTCTAAATTGTTTGTTAATTGATGTTTGATATTTGTAAAATTTTAATGTGATTTTATGCACTTTTATGGTTATGAAATATAACCGAATAAAGTTTTCTGAACTGAACAGTGAATATATCGATAGATATATAGATATATAGATATATAGATATATAGATAGATAGATAGATAGATAGATAGATAGATAGATAGATAGATAGATAGATTTATATTTCTTTATTTTAATTGTTATTGTAT